>NW_027493573.1:0-30717 GCF_021521415.1 Bidens hawaiensis | reverse complement strand
ATGGGTCAATGGGTCGAGTAACGTTTCAAAACGGGTTCACGTTAAAACAGATAAATTTTTAGTACATAATATGGCATGTATGATAGAAATAGTAATGTTACTTTTTTAACATTAGCTGTTTTGGAGGTTTGTGGCTCAATCTGCCCATCTGTCCTGTGTTTTTTCTAAATTTTACGTGTTTTGACACACTATATAAAATCAAATATACCCAAGTCAACCTAAACTGTACATTACAAGAGCGATCTTTTTGGCATTTTCACAAGACAAATACACCAGAATGTCTAGTAAAATGGTTCAAAAAGTCTATTAATTTGCTCATCATAAAATGAGTGATTTGGCAGATTTTGATTCTACGTTTCATCGGGGAAGAAAGAAGGAATTGAGCCTATCCAGCTTGGCTATTCATTTATTCTCAGTTTATTTTGAATGATTTTTTTTTTGTTTTGTTTTGCAGATCATTTCAAACCAATTTTGGAACAAATATCGAAGTTAGAGGATGCTTTATATAACATTCAATTTGAACAGCATTGGCTCGAGGCCGAGACTGATCGTCAGGCAATTAAGTATGATCTCTTAGCCCTTTAACAAAAAGACATAATAGATAAAGCTATCACTTCAGTTTTTTTGAGCTTATCATCTAAAATAAATTGTTCAAGAATTACATAACAACGCAATTTACTCAATAGTGCTATTATTCGATAGTGCAAATTGGCAACTATATTAACACTTTTACCAATAATTGCAACACAATTTACATCATGTTTGCTATCATTGGTTAAAAATGGTTAAAACGTTGATATTTCTGCTATGTCTGGGCCTTCAGGCTTTTTTTGGAGATGGTTTTCGGTTCAAAACTGGGATTTTACGTGTTTCTGGGTTTGGGCTATACCAGGCCTTAAAGCGGCCCAGACTAAAGATAATATTGTGGCCCAAGTTTGGAAGTCAAACTTAAAAGTCAACAGTTCCTATGACTGTCTAAATGGAGTGTTTTACTTTGGTTGATTGATGCGTTTGATTATTGCAGTTAACGAAGGGATGAGCAGTAGAGCAATGCACAAAGCACTCTTTGAATCAGCAGCTCTGATCGGTGCAAGCGTGTGCAGGTGGTACCTTCTCGTTCGTCTGTTTGAGCGGAAACTCGGGATGTCAAGAGTTTAATGTGTGATCCATATATTGTGGAATGTTAACACCTTTTCATTTGTTAGAACTTTTGGTATGACTTATGAGCTTTATATACTACAACAAATTTGCACTTGAAACATGTCAGTGTAGTTCAAAAGAATGGCATTAAAACATTATTGCAATGGTTGATGTAGTGGTAAGTGGTAACCTCTATTTGGGCCTTTTGGGCTCCTACCCACTTTAGTTGGACTCAATCGATCTCCTATTTACATTTGAGTTGGCATTTTGATAGCAATTAGGGATGAAATATTGGTACCAGAGTAGTGAGTACCAATGTCAAACTGGTATCGTACCGATAGATTTGGTAGGGTGTCCGGTACCAATTTTTTTCATAAATTCGATATCGGTACAAAAACCATATGGAGATTGCATATTGTAACAAGTACCGGTACTTTACCAAGCCGGTACCGTATAATACACTTTTGAAGAAATTTGGTATCGATTTTTTTTGTACTGCACCGGCACGGTACCAACCTCATCTCCAATACAATGCCCCCACCTCTCCCCACAAACCCCAATAGAGATGAAAAAAGCTGGTTTCAGATCCAAAGTTGTTTCTAATACCCATAGCGAAACTGGTCCCAAGCCGATTCAGTCAGCGGGTTTTAGTCAATGTGAAATTATATGCGTTTAATTCTGTTTAAACTGTCTGGGAATCCTGTTTGAAAACCTAAGCGTTATACGCAATTGTTTTTTAAATTTGTTAATATATATAGGTATTGAGTTTTGTTACTTTGTTAGTTTAATCACACTACTTAAAAACATCCTCTAATCTCCCTATTATGTTGCCCTACGCGACTTGTATCGATGTCACTAGCATCTAGATGCTTGGAGCAGCTGCACATAAAGCGATTATTGAACCCCGAGTTTGTTCATTGTGTTTGGGACCTAACATCTTTATATCATATTGGACCTTTATCCGGTTCATCATTTAGTATGTTTCTATTCCAGTTTGGTCGATGGCTCTCGTTTGACCCAACGGCACGGACTGGATAACTTCAGTTTTGGAGGCTATAATCATTTTACGATTAACAACTTGTTGCCTGTAACACCTCCCAACACCTCATGGTTGAGCTAGCATAGATTCAGTGGCGAAGGTTAGTCAGGGCAGGGGGTGCCCCTAACCCCCCCCCCCCCCCCCCCCTGGTTTTTTGGCATAGTAGTGTAAATTGACCGATTTTCGGTCGAAAATTTGAGCCCGGTCCCCCCTTTATTTGTGAACTTTTGTATACATTTTGAGTTCGGCCCCTCCGGCGTCTTAGTCCAAGCTTCACCACTGCATAGATTAATCAACTTTATCTCAATATCCATTGAATAAAATATACACAATTCATTGTCTAAGAACATCATCCAACATGCCACGGTTGAGCTAGCATAGACAAATCACCAACTCAAAATCCATTGAAATAAAAAGTTTATACGTACGCTGCTAACATGTAAGTACGTGGTAAAAAATCAACCGATTCTAATTTAAATTGATGAAAATAAAGAAAATAAAAAAAATAAAAAAAAGTTGCTTGAAAATTATAAAAAGGGAACTTCTACCGTTCTACATAGCGGTGGAACGTGGGGGCAAGACATCATGGTTTGACAATTTGACATGGTTGCATTGTTTTTTTTTCTTCTTTACCCATGTGACTCGGTTGAGACCAAATTTACAATACCGCCCTTGCGAGGTCCGAGTTTGCTATAAATATATAACTCAAATATAACAAGTTTACTAATATTTATATAACCATATACATGAATATCAATATCAATCAAAAGGATATATGTTAAAATGCAAAAGTATTTCAATATTTGATATAGTCACTCTTTTATATTAAAGACATATAGTAAACATTTAATTATCGTCTTCCGATCGGCAATCACGGACCCAAGGGATTTTTCGTGGGGGTTAGAAATTTTAGGGGTTAGTTGACTATCGTTATACAATAAAAAATTTTGTTTAGTTCAATGAGGAGAACGATGATTATAAAAAATGTAATATTTCACCCTTTGGTCTTATATTAACCTTGTTTACACTAGTTTTCTGTCATAATTTCATGAAGATACATCCCTACGTTTTCCGTAGTCTTAAGAGCATTGGTGGATTTTGTAAAACTTCTAGTAATAGATTTTTATAGTTCAAATTGAAAAATTATATTACAGAGAGTATTTTAAAAGGAAATAAGAATGACAAATTATTTACAGGATTTACTGTTTACATAGTTTTCTTTATTTTCTGGATAAATGGTGTGCTCATCATTTCAATTTGTCTTTTCATACATGGTAGTGTAGTTGTTTTCCCCACGTTAGAATTATATTTGTCAATAATGGCTACCGACAAGTGTGTAATTTTTGTCAAAATGACAATCCGAATGTTTCACAACGCATTGCGATTTTAGAAATTTCTCTTATGGTCGGTCGTCTTCCAGGTATTGAGTTCTTGTCCGCTTGCCGAAGATGGGCGGACTTGGAATATGGAGAAGGATTTATCATAAAGTCACGCCAAATCCGCAGTAATACAATGAATAATTAGTCTTCGCTATGGATAGAAATAGGTGGATTTCCTTAAATTTAATTTATTCAACTCGAAGGCAGATTTTACCAACAATGGGTAGAATTCGGACATCGGACAAACTTTACAAGAAAATGTTCCTAATGAAATAAAGTGGCGCCCTTGTGTGAAGATGAATGGGAATCAGCAAACATATTCTACTCTCTTGTTATATAATATATAGCATCGGTGATATGACGGTTGTTATTAGCTGGTGTGGAATACCCCCGGTGTATATGTTCGAAATCCTTGATCTTCTAAAAGTTCATCTTAATGGCGGATATGATAAGAATAAACAAAGGGCAATCCATACGGTGACATTTTTGTCACTAACGGCATGTTGTTGCACATGGAAAGCAAGAAACGAAGCCCTCTTCGATTACAAAAGTGGCTTGGCTAATAGAATCAAAGAATATATGAAGAATTTAGTTTTCTTTGGGTGAACAATAGGGGGGAACTAATGGGGTTGGATTGGAAGAATTTTGTACTTTTCAGTTTTGCTAATAATCTTGTTACCGGGTGTGTGTGCGTGTGTATCAGGTGTGGTTGTTGTTTAGGCTATATGTTATACACCATTCGCTACGTCAGTTCTGCCACTTCAGTTTTTTCTCAATCTTTCAACCCATGTTATACTTCACTCTACACCATTCTTCATCTTAATTGCATTCTTTATACACATTTTGTCACGTTTTTAGCATCTATTTCTATTGCATTTCACGCATTTGTTCCATTCATAACATAGTATTTTGTAAATCTATGTTTTGGTGGAGCGGAGTCTACTTTGGTTCGTTTTTATTGCTTTTGTAAGTGCAGAGCAGCTACGAGCGGCGATGACTAGCACAGTGGATTTACATTAAGACGAACCGAGCTACAATAACAAGAACATAAATCATATTTGATGTTGCAATTAAATTAATTCAAGTTTGAGTAGATTGGTGAATGAGATGGAAAGTTAATGCGCTATATGGAGGAATTAAGAAACGTCGAACTAGAAGTAAATAAAAGAAAATGTGCAATACAAATGCAAATAGATTAGATGGGCTTAGTTTCAACTTTCAAGAGTTGGGGTGGGCCCAAAAAAAGAAAATGTAAGATGAAGATTATAAGACCACCCGTAGTGGTGCGTTGTGGCTAGAGTTTTGGGTTAAAACTGTGACATTCGTCAATTTCAGGTTAACTCCGTCAACTCAACTCCGTCAATTCAAACTTAAAGATCATTGAATCTATAACGCACACCTCATTTCATTTAAACTAGGGTTTAAATGACGCTTGACACCTACTACATGTGTAGTCTTTCGGGAATTGCACCGAAACGCAAACGAGTTGACGCAAACAATTGGTGAATAAATGAAAAACGTCAAAACAATAGTTATGTGATAATTATGTGTTAACATATGTGTTACTTGATTATATTATGTGTGATGCTAGACAAGAAACAAGAACTAGTTAATTAAGCTAGAAAAGTAACAATTAAAAGTTGAGGGACTAAAGTGTAACATTTTGCTATTATTAATATTAACCTAGAACCCTAATCTCTTTCTCTCCTCTCCCTCACAATTGACGGCAGCCTACTCCCTCCCCTCTCCTCACAATCGGCTCACACACACACACATATCTCTTGATTTTTGATCTTGTTTTTCACAATTGAAGCATCCTACATCCGATTCTAGTCATCTTCTACCTTCCTATTGCTTATTTTTGTGCCTTTGAAGGTATAATTATAAACCCTAGAATCTGGAAATTATATATGATGTTCATTTGACTTGTTTTGATTAGATGATGATTGAAAGATGTATTGATTGTTGAATTGATGACTAATATTGATGTTATTGCATGTTAATCGTTTGTTTCTTTGATTTTAGTTCTAGCAAAACCTAATCATGTATGTGATGTATAATTAATCTGCATGGATAGTGATTATGGTGTCTAGAATGTCATATGAATGAATTATGGTCCATAGATAGTTAATATGTTGAGTTTTGATGCAAACAGTTTCTGGACAGATTGTGTTATTGATGTTCAATTGACTGTAACGGGGTGTGAATGTGAAAATTGGTCGAGATAATTGATACTAAAGTAAACTAGGTTGAGTCTAGTTTATAAAGAATATAAATTTGCAATTTTTGAACGTGTAAAAGTTAACTTTTATGATTTTACAAACGTTGTGCAAAGCTGAGTTGTGAGACCTGCTGTTAGGTTGTTTTGTAAATGTTATATCTCATGAACTACGAGACCAATTGTGTTGGTTCCACTTCTGAAAGTTGAATTGTTGAGTTAGGAACCTAACCCAAGTGGTCTTGCATTTATTGGATTTTTCGTTTAACTGGAATTTCAAATAACATTCTGTTGCGCATAAATTTGACTGCGATGAGTTTGCTGTGGTAAATTGATCTTTGTGAGAAATATGTATGGAATAAAAATACAACAAAATATGTTCTGGAAACCTAACACATACATGCTTTTGTGATGATTTTTGGTAAATTAATTGTGATGCTATAATCGGTGGGATAGACTAGTTTTTCAAGTAGAATTCTGTCGTTAAGAAACTAGTTGCTGAATTTTGTGAAAGTTGCATGAAACATGGTGATGGCTAATTTATTATCATGTTTTGACCAAATTGCCCTTGCGGGGGATAATTGCTAACTAATTGTCGTATTTTGACCAAAATACCCTTGCGGGGAATAATTGCTAATTGATTGTCATGATTTGACCAAATTGCCCTTGCGGGGAATAATTGCTAGTTAATTGTTATGTGATGACCAAATTGCCCTTATGGGAAGTAATTGCTAGTGATGTACATTATGAATACATGACACGTAAATAATTGCTCACACATGTAACGTATCACAAATACACTTGTTAAAGTCACACACGATTCACAAACGAAACACGAAACATGTTGTGTGCATAGGTATTATGTGCCGAGTCTAGAGACTCGATAATAGTTCCGACACTTAGAAAATCTCCTTGTTGTTTTAGAACGCTAGAGAGAGTTTTTGTCGGTGACGCACATCCTTTGGTGAATTATTTCGGGAAATTCTTCGCAAACAGTGAGTTCACTTACCCCTTTTTTAACTGTTTTCAAACGCTTTTCACTTGGGGAGATAACATACTCCGAAAACGCATTTAAGATTTTGTTAATATAGATTATATATCACTTGTAAAGACTAAGTGGCAAACGCAATAACTAAAGTCCTTCATTCACATCGAACCGTTTAATATTGGATAATAGCGAGTCATTGTTGAGTAGTACTACTGGGTTTGACAAAACCCACCCAACGCTAAACTCGACTGGAGGTCGAGTGGGTGTAATCTTGGCTAAACACATACCATGGTCGGGATAGACCTGGTGGCAAGGCAAATGATAAACAGTCAGCTTCGGTGTCGAACACTTAGTAATACTTGTTTTATAGGCTAGCTACCTATAGATATATAATTGACATAACACTATCTGGTAACGCAAAACGCTGAACGCAAAACGCTGAACGCAAAAAGCTAAACGCAAAACGCTGAACGCAAACGCTAAACGCTTTATTTTTATATAAACTTGTGAACTCACCAACCCCGTGTTGACACTTTTAGTATGTTATTCTCAGGTAGCCGAGGCGGGCGCGCGGTATAGGATCATGCATTGTTTGAAACGCTTTTGTTTATGCAACCTGATTTTAAACTGTTATTATGGGGTTTTGAGTCGTCCTGCGTGACGCAACTTTTATCTTTTGGTTTTTTTTTACGCTTCCGCACTTATTTTCATTTAAACGTTTTTATGGTTTGATTATAACTAATGATTCCGATCCTGTTAGTTCACACCCTCTGACGGTAAAACTCCGTTAGTGGAATTTGAGGGTGTGACAAAAACGCAGGGGGTACACCGCCCCCCCTGCGTTATGTTGATTTTTTTTTGTGCGTTTTATATACAACGCTACATGGAGGCTTTATAACTCTGCAAACACCGCCCCCCCCCCCCCCCTCCAAGTTATGGAGGCTTTATAACTCTGGAAACACCGCCCCCCTTCAAGTTATGACTACACTTGTTTTTTGTACAAAACCATAACTCAGACTGGGCGCCACGTGGCGCATAACTCCTGGATGTGGAGCTTTACGACTACACATGGTCTTAGAAGTCGACATATTGTTCGAAGGCTTTTCTTTGGAACACACAATTTTTTTTTTGAGCGCACGACATCATACGCCTCTAGGATTGTGACCCTTTCAAATTTTTTCATTCGAAAAAGGGGTTTTAAGAATTTCCGAAGTCACTTTCTCTATCTCTATGCACAGTGCCGGCTTGATGGTTATAGGAGTCCAAGCCTTAGCTTGAGGCCTCCATAACTTTTGGGCCTCCATTTTTCAAAAAATAAAAATAGAAAATATTATATATTAATATTATGTTTTTTTACACCTATTTAGTATTATCTCAAATAAATAATGATAGCTTGTTATCTAGTCTGTTGGAACTTCAATTTCAGGAAAGTGAATCGACAATCACATGTTTTCAATATTAAACTTCCAATCAAATGGGGCTTCAACATATGATATATCTTTCTATTATATTATGTTATTCACTCCTTTTCAATTTTGATCACCGATCATATGTCCGATCTTCTTCTTTTTCAACATCCCTACTATTAAAATTGGCAAATCAGGTGGCATCGTAATTCTAGCATTCTGCTAAATATTAGATTAGTACTGTGCTTCAATATCCTTGATTGCTTAACTGCTTAAGTAAGTCGATTTGTTAACCGAATTATATTTTAGTTTTTGGTTATAAAGTGATTACTTGTATTATATTCTTGATTGTTGATTGATAATTGATTTAGAAATGATCATTCTGACAATATCAATTCGAATTTGAAGGTATGAATCTGGTGATCATTCAAACAAACAAACAAAAAAAATACCGTGATGTTTTAACGACATCAAGTACTTTTCTGAAAAAGGCCTCAATATTTTAGTTAGTTTTAGGCCACCAAAACATTGAGCCGGCCCTGTCTATGCATCTCAAGTTTGTTTTTTGTTCTTTTGTTTTTTTTTTCAATATTTATATTGTATTAGGTCGAACTGATTTAGCCATTATGTCTGTCTAAGTTAATATAAGATGGAAATGAATTCAAGATCTTGCTCGATGGCTTTTTTTTGGAGCACACAACATCACACGCCTTTGAGATTGAGACCCTCTCAAATTCATTTATTCGAATAATGAGGCTATGAGAATTCAAAGTTCGAAGTCACTTTCTTTATCCCTATGAATCTCAAGGTTTTGTTCAAATTTTTTGTTTGGTATTCGATCTGATTGATTTAGCCATTATATCTGGCTAAGTTAATATAAAATGGAGATTAAAATGAAGTGAACATCTTGCACGACGACTTTTCTTTGGAGTACACAACATCATACGTCTTTGGATTTGAGACCCTCTCAAATTCTTTCATTCATGGTAGGTTCTAAGAATTCAAAGGTTCGAAATCACTTTCTTTATACCTAGGTATCTCGAGTTTTTTTTATGTTTTGTTATGTATTCAGTCTGATTGACTTAGCCATCATGTCTGGCTACGTTAATATAATTTCAACACTAGGGTTTTATTTTCTTTTATTTCGATTAAACTTATGTGAAACTATTATGTTGTTCAAATGTTTGAATGATTTGCTTGCGTGATTCTTGATCTTAAACATGGAAATTTTTTTCCGAAAACATATTAGTTTGTTAATAAAGTTGGCCACTTCGTTAATTATTCTAATAAAGTTCTACAAGTTTTAAAACCATAATCAGTTTTTATTATTGGAAGTACAAATAATGGTTTACGTTTGTGTATGAATTTAAACTCGTTATAGGATCACACGATCTAGTTTGACATTTCAAACGGTGTGTGTGCTTAATTATAATCGATACTTTATTATTTCAAACGACACACTAAAATCCGAACGACATGAGCTTAGAGTAGCGTGTTGGCTCTAATCACTGAACGATGTGTGGTTAGACATTAGATAGTGTGGATGTTCGAATGGCTTGACATCCAGTGTCAATACAAGTTGTTTAAATAAAATAGCACTGCACCATAATTGTTTAGGATCATAAACTATAACTGAATCAAGAAATTTCTTTAGTGTTGTAATTAGTTATTATTTAAATTTATAAATTCACCCTATAAATTAATTAATGTTTTTCTTATTTTATTAATAGTTCATCTTAGTAGTTAATTTTGTTTTGTTTTTATTTTTTTATAATTTTAAGTTTCTCTGAAAAACCATTTTTAATTTTTTTAATCATCGCATCTACACGATTTTGATATAATTTAGTTAATCTATATTTTTGAATTGGCTTATTTTATTTGTTAGATTTGAAACCTATCACTCCACCATTCTATTTACTTATATTATTTAAAAATTATAAACAAATTTATAATTAAATATAAAATAGAAAAAGAAGCAAAAAAAGCTGATTGGTTTGTTGTGAGAATGATGAGCATGAGAGTTGTCATCTGCACCCCGTCACTTGTGATCAAGGGGTGAGGGGTTGGCGATATAGTGTTTCAAGGTCTCATGGGCGTCACCTTAGCACCCTGATGACCCTCCATGGTGTATACCACAAGCCTTATAGTTAGCTTCATACTAGTCTAAATCTTGGTTTTATACAATAAAAGTGGTTGTTCAATCAAAAAGGAAAAAAGAGAACAAAACTTGTGACTTGTGAGATTTCATATAGAGCATTCATAACAGCATGTTTTTGGAGGGTTGTTTTTTTCTTCTAATGTTTTTTCATGTTAATAATTTGTATATCGTGGGTGTCATTCTTAATGCTCATATTTTAAAATGTTTTTGGACAAAACTATAAACATCAGTGATATGTGCATGTGGTGGGCCCAGGTGACATATGCTATTATTACTTTTTGTTAGTTGAGTTTTGAATGTTTTAAATTATTATGTTTTTATGACAGTTAACTAGACATGTTTTTCTGATGTTTTTGTAGCTCATTGTAGATGCTTTTAGAGGGTGTTTGGGATTGCTTTTTAAAAGTGTTTGTTGGCTTTTTGAAAAGCCAATAAGCCGTTTGAGTATCATAAAATTGTTTTTCGTTTGTATTTTTGTTATGGATTAAAAAGGTTTTTAGAAGCCACAAATCATGACTTTTTATCTTGCCTTTGACTTTTAAAATGCCAAATTACAAATAAACCTATCTTTCCCATTGCATCATTACTCACCAACCTTTTTGATCATTTTATTTGAAAAGGGTAAGCCAAAACAATTTTTAGAAAACAACTTATTGATTTTATCCATTAGATCGTGCGTTGGAGCTTCTATGGGGGCATTTTACGCCATTTGGTGTCACGTCATTATAGAGGTATTTTGACTAAAAGGAATATAGTGGATGAAACCTCGTTTAAACATTACCATATTTTATTAATTTTTATTAAAAATAATACAACTAAAACCAACTCACCAATCAATAATCACTTTCATCCTTCCATTTGGTGCTTTGTGAGAAGCTCCTTCACCTCAAAAGAGCTCATAGCACCCAGAGGAGCAATGCTCCCAACAAGCGATGTTCCCAACGTTACAGAGGCTTTTGGGTGAGTATGACATATTGACACGGGTCTTACAAAAACTTGTTCAAACAATATTATTATAATTATTATTATTGTTATTATTATTATTATATGTAGACACTTTTTTTATAAATGAGACGTGGCTCAATTGTAGAACACTGACTTTACTAGTGAGAGATATGAGGTTTAAACCTCACTATCACCGATTTATATGAGAGTATGAGGGATGACCCTCAGGGTTCGAGATCTGATCTCACCCGGTTTTACAACGTGAGTTGTGTTAACATGTGGAACTCTTCGAAAAGGCGAGAATTCGTATACTTTACGCATTGCGTTTTAATATAAGGGGGTGTTTGGTAGAGAGATTTGAGGGTGGAGAATTAGGTTTCTCTTGTTTGGGAGAATTAGGCGGAGAATTGGGCGGAGAATTGGTTTTCTCTGAGAATTGGGTGTAGGCAAAAAGTAGAGAAATCCAATTCTCTCCATTTGGAAGAGAAATGGAATTCTCTCTGCTTCTAAATCGCGTCTCTGCTCTACTCCGTTCGCGTATGATGATGATGATGCTCCGACCGGCGATGGTGATGATGATGCCGACGTCCGGCACGGCGGCCGACGCCGCAGCCACGTCCGTTCGCGTCTCTGAGCCAAAACGAAACCCTAAATCGCGAGGCGGTGTTGCGAGGCGGAACCCTAAATCGTGGTGTTGATGTTGCGCGGCGATGATGATGACGCTCTACTCCGTTCGCGGTGTTGCGACGCGTCTCTGAGCCACCATTTCTCCACCATGATGATGCCGAGGCGGAACCCTAATCACGTCTCTGCTCCCGTTTCTCCACCCATTTCTCTATTGTACCAAACAAAGGAAATGATTGTCAATTCTACACCCATTTCTATTTCTCTCCAATTCCATTTCTCTCCCATTTCTATTTCCATTTCTTCCCATTCTTTTTCTCTGTACCAAACACCCCCTAATAGTTTCTCTTCTTCCAGGTATTCATTCATTCATTTAATTTCATCTCCGTTTTATTCAATGACTTAATTGAATTCCATTGATTCTATACATAACTGATTATTTGTTAATTCTTACACATCTTGTGTATTCATTGAATGTGATTAGGTCAAATCTTATCTTAGTTTTTTGAAATGATGATGATTCAGCTCAATTACTGCCTGCAAAATCAGCATCTTAAGTATTAGGGTTTATATTTTAACTACAATTCACATACATAATACATAAAGTTGAATTAGAATATATTAACTATCTTAGAATTTCTTTCTGAGTTTCACTTGCCTTATACTTAACCTATATTATCCCAAAGTTGCTTTCATGTAACCCTAGGGACTAATGGATCTAACTACTACTTTTGGAAAGTGATCTTCGTACACGATATAGGAAACATACCAGACTATTTTATTATGTTTACCCTGCCACTAGGAAATTCGCCAAAATAATTGTTCATTACATGCTGTTATTATGTTCTTAACGACTGTAACTCGTAGAGACCCAATTTGAATTTGTATAGGCCTATCCTTGTTGAAAGCAAACGAGAATACATGGTTGAAATTCAAAAATCCATTTACAGTTGGTCAACTTGCTTTGTGGTTGGATGTGGTGGATTTAACCTATTTGTATATTAGGCATTGGATTAAGCCAACAAATTTTACATCACTAATGTTTTGATGGACCGATCGACTATCGAAAACGGAGTTGAAGATGCTCAACAACTTCCTGCAACTGATGATGAGTTTGGAGGTGTTGTGGTAGAGATGAAGGAGCCTATGGATCCTGATATCTTTCGTTCACTGCTTAAAACTTCAATGTTACAGTGGAAATTGCAGGTTTTGTTCTGTACATTTAGACAGGTTTTGTCGACTTTCATTTTTGTGTTTTCTAACCATTAGATGGTTTTGACAGGGCAAGAAAGGCATTTGGATTAAACTGCCAATTGATCTTTCAAATCTTGTTGACACTGCAGTTAAGGTTGGTTGGAGAAAGTTATAGGTAGAAACTAGAGGTGGTAATTTCAAACGGGCCAAATGGGTAAAATCAGAACATTTAGCTAAAAGGTGAACAAATCAAATACTCAAATGGGTCGAACACGTTGAAAGCCACAAGAAGTCTACTTTAAAATATGTTTTGAAGATGATGATTAGTTTGTTAATTCATGTGTTTAGAAGATGTTGATAATTTTACTTTGGTTTCTGAATGTTTTGTATTATTGGCAGGAGGGTTTCAAGTTTCACCATGCTGAACCCGAGTACCTGATGCTTCTCAAATGGATTCCTAATACTAAAAATCCAATCCCTGCAAATGCTTCACATATTGCACGTGTTGGTGCTATCGTCTTAAATGATAAGCGAGAGGTATACTTATCGTTCCTTCACCTTCTTTTAGTTACCATATTTCAAAATAACAAAATGGTTAATTTACACACACAGACAAAGTTAATAATACAGATATATACCAATCCAATGTTGTGAAATCTTGTGTGTGTCGAGTTATGGGCGACAACAACATTTATGAGAAGGTTGGAAATTAACATTATATATGTGTGCGTGTGTGAGAATATATGCATTTTTGCGAGTGTATTTTGTATATCTGTGTGTAGGGTGTATATATATCTATATAGCGTATTTGTTTTTTGTATTAGCTGACTGGATTGTTTTTGTGTGCCTACATTTTGTGTCTTTCTCTATAGATGCTTGTTGTACAGGAGAAGATGGGGAATCTACGCGGAATTTGGAAAATCTCTACTGGAATCCTTCACCAGGTGCATGTTTTAATGGAAGTTTATTGTTTTTCCATGACTAGGTACAAATATGAAAGTGGCACAATGTTTGTTTGGCTAATGAGCCAAATGGGAAGTTTTGGTACAGGTCAAAATGGGTTGTGTCGGTTTGACCTAAAACGCATTTTGTCCAGCTTCTAGTTTTAGGGATTTATCATATAAAAAGTACCCTTTCACTATTCTTTTAAAAGCTGAAGGATTGATTTTTAAAAATAAAATCCGAGAACTTTATGATTAAGTTTTAACATTCAAGGGATTTAATCGTGCAAAAATAAAGCCCAGGGACTTATGTACAGATTCAACATAATTGCGCATGTTTTTTTCAACAACTACCTTTTTATAAGGAATCTGTACATGTTAGAAGCTATAAAAGAAAAATAAAGTTATATTTTGAATAGAAAGCAAAAAAGGTAATTAAAAAAATTAAATAGTCACATCATGAGGGCACACATGGTAATTTTAAAGTGCAAGTAGATCAACCCTTATTAAATATTTTGTGTGTAAAATGTGTTTAAATAAATACTGATTTTCTAAGAGAGCAATTTGTTGGGCTGCATTATTTGTAGGCCTGTAAACGAACCGAACGTTCGGTGAACTGTTCGGCGGGAAGTTCGTTTATTTAATAAACGAACGAACATGAACAAAATATTTGTGTTTGTTTAATTAAACGAACAAACATGAACACATGTTCTGTTCGTTCGTTTATGTTCATGAACGTTAGTTTATTTATGTTCGTTTATGTATTAATATAAATAATTAAATATTATCTAGATAGGTCATCTGCTTAAAAGTTTTATATTTTTTAATTTGCGTTCATTTAAATGTTTTCATTTAAGTTCGTTTATGTGTGCTTGTGTTCATTTACATTTGTTCATATATGTTCGTTTATTTTTGTTCAATTATGTTCGTTTAGATTTTAAACAAACGAACACAAATGTTCGTTTAAATTAAGTGTCTGTGTTTAATGAATGAACCCAAATATGCCCATGTTCGTGTTCATTAGATTCGTTTACAGACTTTCATAATTCACAGTGATGAATAAATAGATCTAAATCTCTAGGCTTTGCTGATTTTATTTGTGTTCGTGAACCGTTCGTGAACACACTAATTTCCTTAATGAACGAACATGAACATAAAATATCGTTCGATAAGTGTTTGTGAACCGTTCGTCAACACATTATTTTCTTAACGAACGAACATGAACAAGGCCATGTTCGTGTTCGTTCGGTTCATTTACAGGCCTAATTATTTGGATAAACACTCTGGCCAACTTTGACCCGGTTACATACCCAAATTGACCCGCTTAAAAGGAAATGGGTCGAAATTTCAATTAACCAATGAGAGTTTGTTATACAGGGCGAGGATATTACTGTTGGGGTGGTTAGAGAAGTCAAAGAAGAGACTGGAGTAAGTGCCAAGCCTCTAATATGCATTTAGATATTATGCCACTTTTTATTGGTTTAACTTAAGTGTGATTATTTGATTGTCTCTCAGATAGATGTAGAGTTTGTTGAAGTACTAGCATTTAGGTACACACATTTCAGCCTTCTCGCAGTGTATGCGATTAATGTGTGTAATATGTTTATGCTTACAAATTGATTAAATTGGCAGTCAAGAGCACAATGTATTCTTTGGAAAATCAGAGATATTATTCCTGTGCATGATGCACCCACTGTCGTTTGAGATCAAACTTCAAGAAACAGAAATCGAAGCAGCCCGGGTACCTACTTGTGTTAGATGTTTATCAAACAAACTCCTAATAACATATAGAAATGATATAAATATGCAGTTATTTTGCCACCTCTAGAAAAATGTTATCAAGTACAACTGAAAATGCGTAATTTATGACATTTTTGCCAGTGGATGCCGTTGGAGGAATATGAAGCTCAACTGTCGATTCAAGAACGAGGTTTAAGAGAGTGCATTAAGAAATTATGCATAGCCAAAGTAGAGAGGGGATACTCTGGATTGTCTCCATTCCCGGTAACAACTGATTCAAATGGTAATCCTAGTTATATTTATTTCAACAAAGATGATCTAAATCGAGTGTGAATGATACGAACCCAATGCTGAGTCTAGGACGGAAGTCTTATCTATCTAATTCGGATTTCTTAACCTTGTAATTGGTGATCAATCCTATCTCGAATTTGGCTATATATCACTTTCATTTTCCGGTTTAATTATTCATCCAAGCTGCTTGCTTGGGAATCTGTGTATTTTTGTGTATAAGAATCCTAAGGACATACTGTAATAAAATGCAATGTACTGTTTAATACTTTAATTGTATATCCATTTAGTGGACATTTATAAGTCTACATTTTCGTCTAAACTTGGGCATCATAGCTTGTGTTACTACAATTTATAGTTGTTGTAACTTGTAAGTATGACATCCTTGACTCATTCTTCAAAAGAAATATGATGGGTTTATTTGGTTTTACTCAATGTATACAAAAGGCAAAAATGGGTCAACTTATTAACATAGAACGGGTCCAAATGACCCATAGCCACTTTGTTATGTGTATCACCTACAGTTGCGGGTCTAGAATATAATTTTAGGGGTAACACAATCTTTTTTTTCGAACCGAACATTAAGTTAAAAAACGCGATAACATATGCCTAATAGATTTTTTTCACTTAGACATTTGAAAATTTGAAATTGAGTCATTGCATGTCTTCTATTACTTTATCAATTGTTTCTTTTGACTGCACAAACTAGAGCATTGTCAAATACTCTTCACCCATCCGATCTAGGGATGGCAATGGGTCGGGTTTGGGACGTTTTTAGGCAATCCCAAACACCCATATCCGATTAGTAAAACCCGTACCAAACCCGTCAGGTTTTTGTCGGGTATCAGGCAAACCCGTTGGGTTTCGGGTACCCGTCGGGTATGCCCAATCAAAAAACATTGGATATATATCGGGCTTTGACAAATTATAACTAATTGATTATAACAAATGAACAATGATATTTATCGTAAAATATCTCAAATAAAGTGTCATATAAATTTATGTATGTTGTTTGAATTTCTTTTTTGTTGCTGCGGTATCCAATTAGCAACAATATTTAATAATAACGAGTTTTTTAATCCGCGCGATGCGGCACGGTGGCTGATTCGTTAACCATAAACTGTTACCAAAGTTATCACAACAAAGTCAAGGATTATGAATTATCATTATTATAAAAAGTTATGAATTTTGAACAAATACATGTTAAATAGAAGAGGCGACAGAGATTGAACATATATGTGAATTTAGAACATACATGAGAGTGGACTGTCTTTTATAATGAAGAAGATTGAGGGCAGAGCACTTCATGTGTTCAAGAATACTTATGGTGTAAAGTGAGTTGCATTTTACATGAATAGTAAATATGTAAGTAGTTGATATGTTAGTTTTTAATATATAATAATAATAATAATAGTAATAATAATAATATAAGTTATGTCGGGTATATAGTCGGGTAAATGGGTTTGTGGTACCGGGTAATCGGGTAACCGGGTATTTTTGAGATCCCAAACCCACGAAAAATTTCAAAACTAAACCCAAACCCATCCAAACCCTAATGGGACGGGTTTTACCCGTCCCATTTATGTCGGGTTTCGGGTATTCCCATCGGGTTCGGGTTTCATTGTCATCCATACCGATCGTGTAAATCTGTCTTGATAAGCTTCAATGCAGAAAAACATCTTTCATGGCTTCAATATCCGATAAACCAAAGGTAAAGAACGATCGTTTTCGGTTTTCACAATTAGACAAACAAGGTCACATATTCCATCCTCTTTTGCAAATGCATCATCTTCCTTTACGGTGAAATAGAAGACCTTAAGATCACCTAAAAGACCCCCTCTTTCATTCGTACTAAATCACTTGGATACATACCAGAAAATACCAACATTTTTAAGACGTAGAACTTAGAAAACCAATCACAAAGATTTAAACATAATACATACATACATACATACATACAGGATCATGATCATGAGAGAACCTTTTTAAAATTTAGAACTTTGAGAACCATTTTGGATCACAAAAAGCCTAAATTTAAAAAAAATCATAAAATAAAAAAAACACAAAAATAATAATTTATTAAAATGAAAAAAACAGTCTCACGCGGGCTCGGGTTTTTGGAGTTGCATTCGTGTCCGCGGGACGTGCGGCCACACACGAGTTCGATGAATTTCTAGTCCAGAAACCCAAATTTGCACCCCCCCTGCACGCGCGTAGGACTTGTAAAAAATGTCATAAGGAATTCAAATGGGTGTAAGGTCTCTACCTTATAAACCATTCATTATTTTGTTCCCAATCTGATGTGGGACAAACATTTACCACTTCCTTCATTCACACACTTAAAACTTCCAACAATTCCCCACATGAATGGAGGTCGAAACAAAAACATTATTCCGATTAGATTTCAACAGTTGAATCTTGCATACAATAGGTAGGTGTTATCCTTTGAACCTTTGCTTATGAAGCATACTTAGCCCACTGGCTCTGAGTAGACAGTGATGTCTTTGAACTCGTCTGCCGTTTGTGTAGACGACAATACACTTCACACAAGACTCTCCCTAACAAAGTCAAGTCCTCATAGTTATGTTCGTTATGGTCATGAACATGCGCCTAGTTCTGCAAGAGCTATTAAGTGTTGTGCCCAACAACACCCTTTGAAGCGACCCCACTTCTCTCTCACATAGGTGATTCACCATGTATGACTACCTTGGTCGAATCATTAAAAGCCATATGCTTAGCCTCACACTTGTCACTTTTAGGAATGGACTAGGAAGGTTACCTCGCCACGTGGTAAACTCCCTCTTAACATTGTAGGGTTATCGCCCCCCCCCCCCCACAGTGACCGCACTAATTCATACAAGTAGGTTTTCCTATTGAACTCAACTCTTGGGATCTCCAGTCTGTTGAGTTAGGTTTCCTTCGCATGAACTTTAATTTTTCAAGGGCTTCAGTCCCATTCCCATGGACGGCTTCTGAACTAACTCTCTACTTGGGTCTTTTGTTAGCGGATCCGCAATATTATCCTTTGACTTCACATAGTCAACAGTGATAATTCCAGTAGATATTAGTTGTCGTACCGTATTATGTCTACGTCTAATATGTCTATTCTTACCATTATACATTGTGCTATGAGCTCTGCCAATTGCCGATTGGCTATCACAATGTATACAGATGGCCGATGCCGGCTTAGGCCATCTTGGTATATCCTCAAAAAATTGACGTAACCATTCTACCTCTTCGCCCGCTTTATCTAGGGCGATGAATTCTGATTCCATCGTGGATCTAGATATAACCGTTTGTTTAGACGATTTCCACGATATAGCAGCACCTCCAAGTGTGAATACATACCCACTTGTTGCTCTGGAATCATTCGTGTCAGATATCCAATTTGCATCACAATGTCCTTCGACAACTGCAGGGTATCTGTTATAATGTAACCCGTATTCTCTAGTGTATCTTAGGTACCGAAGCAACCGAATCACACAGTTCCAATGATTTGAACTTGGGTTGCTTGTGTATCTACTTTGCTTGCTCACAACATATGCTAAGTCGGGTCTAGTGCAACTCATAAGATACATCAAACTGCCAATAATTCTTGAGTATTCCAACTGGTTAACGGGTTCACCTCTATTCTTAGCTAGATGTTGACTTGTGTCAATGGGAGTTCTAGCTACATTAGAGTCATTTGCATTAAACTTCTCAAGAATTTTTCTCACGTAATGGGATTGACTTAAAACAAGTCCATCTTGGGTTCGTGTGATTTTAACTCCCAAAATCACATCCGCAAAACCCATGTCCTTCATGTCAAATCTTGCTTTTAACATGTTCTTAGTGGACGTTATGATTTTGTCATCACTTCCAGCAATGAGCATATCATCTACGTATAAACACAAAATGACATATCCATCGGATGTGTCATTCACGTACACACATTTGTCACATTCATTGATTTTAAACCCAGCATCAAGCATGACAAGATCAAACTTTTGGTGCCATTGTTTAGGAGCTTGTTTCAATCCATACAAGGATTTCACAAGTTTACATACTTTCTTTTCTTGCCCAACGGCTATGAAGCCTTCGGGTTGTTCCATGTAAATCTCTTCCTCTAGATTTCCATTCAAGAAAGCTGTTTTTACATCCATTTGGTGAACTTCCAAGTTTCTAATGGCGGCAATGGAAAGCACCAACCTTATAGATGTTATTCGCGTAACCGGCGAATATGTATCAAAGTAATCTAAACATTCTTGTTGTTTGTATCCTTTGATCACCAACCTTGCCTTATACTTATCGATGGTCCCATCAGGTTTCATCTTCTTCTTGAAGATCCATCGATATCCTAGTGGTTTACACCCTTGAGGAAGATCCACTAGTTCCCAAGTATGATTTTGTAAGATAGAATTTATCTCACATTTGATGGTCTCCCTCCACTGAGGTCCTTCAACGGAATTCACCGCTTGTTGATATGTTTGAGGTTCCTCTTCTACCATGTAGGTAAGGAAATCAGGGCCAAAGGATTTTTCAGTCCTTTGCCGTTTACTTTTCCTGATTTCAACCTCCTCTATCTCAGATTGTTCCCGAGGTTCATCTCCAGTACTTTCGTTTTGAATACTTTCCTCAACCGGTCTAGAATAGCTCGGTTTTCCTTTATCCAAACATGGGAAGTTATATTCAAACCATGATGCATCATTTGATTCTATTATAGTGCCATTGTTTATTCCGGGATTCTTGGAATCATGCACAAGAAATTGAAATGCACCACCGGGAAGGGTATATCCTATAAATACACAATCCACGGTTTTGGGTCCTATTAGTAGGCGTTTTGGTGGAGTCACCACTACCTTGGCTAGGCACCCCCACACTCGCAAGTATTTATATGGTGGTTTAATTTTCGTCCATAACTCATATGGAGTTAGATCTTTCTTCTTATTCGGTATCATGTTTAAGACATAATTAGCCGATAAGATTGCTTCCCCACACATGTCCGGGCTTACCCCAGAACTTATCATCATGGCATTCATCATTTCTTTCAAGGTTCGGGTTTTACGTTACGCTATGCCATTTGATTGAGGGGAGTAAGGAGGCATGACTTCATGTATGATTCTTTCTTTTTCACACAAGTCAATAAAAGGTGAAACATATTCACCTCCTCGGCCACTCCTTACTCTTTTGGTTTTCCGATTTAGCGGCTTTAAATAAGGTAAACTTATCAATAGCCTCGTCCTCACTCTTATGTAAGTAAACATAACAATACCTTGTACTATCATCAATGAACGTGATGAAGTACTTGTTCCAACCACGAGTAGGAATTGCTTTTAGATTACACACATCGGTGTGAATCATCTCGAGGGGTTCGGTGAATCTTCAATGATGAATATCCAAGGATTTAAATATCTCATTACCATATATTAATTCATATGTTACAATTCACACATAGTGAACTTCCAAGGAGTTAATACGTCATTAACATATATTAATTCATATGTTACAATCCACACTTAGTGAATTTCCAAGGAGTTAATACGTCATTAACATATATTAATTCATATGTTACAATTCACACTTAGTGAATTTATCCAAAGAATTAATACGTCATCAACATATATTAATTCATATGTTACAATCCACACTTAGTGAATTTATCCAAAGAATTAATACGTCATATATGTTACAATTCACACTTAGTGAATTTGTCATTAACATATATTAATTCATATGTTACAATTCACACTTAGTGAATTGCTCCAAAGAGTTAATATGTCATATATGTTACAATTCACACTTAGTGAATTTGTCATTAACATATATTAAATCATATGTTACAATTCACACTCAATGAATTTCCAAGGAATTACACATTATTTTTTTTCTTAGTATATTCACCTCGTTATTCTATTACCATCTCATGATGTGATTATATATTTGATGTGTCGTCTTAGACTTTAATCTTCGCAACAACTCACAAGTTGTTTGTTATACGAAATTATTCTGACGGCATTTACACATCAAATCTCCAAGTGTTATTATCTTCAACACTTTCGTCATCCGACATGAATCATCTCAGTGATATCGTTTTATATTATGTATACAAGTATTCCTTCAAATAGAAATCCTTGCACACATATACTCACATCCTCGTTTCACTTTTGAAACCATACTCTTGAACAAATATGTTCAAATAACATCAACTTGTTATAATTACTACACTTAAGTAGCAAAGCTTGAATTTTCTAACACATCCATTAGAAAATTAACGTTTACACAAAACGTTATAAATAAATCGTATCTTACACGCATGTTAGATATTTAACGTTTACAAGAAACGAACGGTTTACTCAAAACCATTTCTAACACAATTGTTAGACACAAACGATTGCAAAAAATCATCAAACAAAACTAATAAAATCCCAACGGTTTTACAAGATCAGTTCTAACACTATAGTTAGAACACAAATGATTACACAAAACGTTTTCTAAAACCAAACGGTTGATCAAATATAACATTTTGTAACACTGTATAGGATTTAAGATTGCATCATGATATCCAAACACACGAAGATGTACCACGCACCCTACCCTCCTCTTGAACGCCGACGAACCGATAACAATTATCAACTCCAACGGAGGCTATGTATTTTATGTTTATAATTCTCCGGGTGTTCGTTCACATTACTCAACCCCCATCTCCAATGCGGAACGCCACCGCCGGTTTTCGATCTGTGTCCCCAATGTTCGTCAATGCATAATCTACTTTGATGCACCCAATATGCTTCCAGATCTGTTGCAACTTGCAAACCATGAATTTGTTTTGAAATCCATTAGTATAGTACAATAATTTTAGAAAAACACCATGAATTGTTGGAAAACTTGTATTAATAATAACAGAAATAAGAAAACGATCAACACAATAAACCGGGCTTGTGTTTAACACAATTCCCTTAAACAGATTCTCGGTCTGTTCCCAGGGTACTCCGTTTCGAAACAGAATCGGTGCTCTGCCGGACTCGATATAATATTGCTGCAGAGAGAAGTATACGAAGTGTGTTTGTTCGTGTTGGTGTATCTAAACTGAATGGCTGGTCTTGTTATTTATACACAAGAATCATAATCACACCTGTTAATGACTATTAAAATGAAATCATTTATAAAACAGAAAATAATAATTTATTAAAATGAAAAAAACAGTCTCACGCGGGCTCGGGTTTTTGGAGTTGCATTCGTGTCCGCGGGACGTGCGGCCACACACGAGTTCGATGAATTTCTAGTCCAGAAACCCAAATTTTCACCCCCTGCGCGCATGTAGGACTTGTGGTAAAACATGTCATAAAGAATTCAAATGGGTGTAAGGTTTCTACCTTATAAACCATTCATTATTTTGTTCCCAATCTGATGTGAGACAAACATTTACCACTTCCTTCATTCACACATTTAAAACTTCCAACAAATTTCACACTTTTCATGTAATAACATACTTAAAATGGGGGCAAAATTACCATGATTGGGAGAGAGGCAAACCCACAGATCACAGCGGTAGCGTGAAGAACAGAAATCTTAACTACGACGGTCGACGGTGGAGAGGAAAGCGATGGAGAGGCAACGAGGATGAACATATCGAACCCAAAAACCTTAGGCTTCTCCGTCTTAGGTGCATACTTAAGAAAATAAACACATAGATAGCCTTGATTCTGGCTTCGACGTTGTTGATAACTGTCACCGGTGCCGGAAAACTCGTCGGAGTTCATACAGAGAGCTGGGTGTATGGGCAGTTGAATGAAAGCATTTACTTCATTAACTTTTAATATTTAAATAAAAAGGAAAAAAAAGATTTACCCCCATTTTGGTAAATAGTTTTAAAAACCCCTGTATTGGTAAATACTTTTTCTAGAATCCCCATTTTTGTAAAAAACTCAAAAATTTGAGGGATAATGAATGCTACCCCCACCTCTCAAGTATGTCTAAGTCTACCACTAACCACCTACTAGTCGCTAGTGTTGACCGCCATTAATTACCATTTGCCGCTATAACAACATATAAAACAAATATAGCGAGCGAATTTGTTTTGATCCTTTATTTAAAGCAACGTGTTACGATCGATGTCTGTTTTAATTAGAATCAAATCGTTTCTTTTTATAACAATCCGACCCTAAATAAGACAAAAATTTTAAATCGTTAAGTCGCTATTGCATCTCTGCGTTAGATTGTCTGCATTACATAGATATGTACAAGTTGTGCACCCCTTAGCTTAGATTCACATTGTGAAGAAAATGATGAAAGCGCGCCACATGGTCGCAAATCACCCTGTCCAAGTGTGATTTCTATGTTATGTGTATAGTTACATGTGTCATTTCCTATTTTATTTATGTGTGTCTCTAACGTCATATTGGTGCATGTTACATATGCATTGAATGTTAATGTTGCATAAGTGAGAAACAAAGGTCTAATTTTATTGTCACTAGAGGGAATAAAAATGCTGTGGTTCTTTAGTATATTTTTAATCTCAAGTTTCATGGTGTCTAGTGGTGTTGATTTACCCATCCATTGTGAATACCCCTGCCAGCCACCGCCTATGCGGCCACCATACGGAACACCACCACCACCATCACTATCGCCGCCAAGCGAGCCTGTGTATGCGGCCCCACCACCACCAAGTGAACCTGTGTATGACCCCCCAACCCCTCCTACTAAACCTTCATGCGCACCGCCACCGCCAGCACAACCATCGCCCACCGGTCCAATCTACGGAGCACCGCCAACGCCGCTAGTTTCACGGAACTGTCAACCGAATTTGCAAAACTGTGCTTACCCTCCTCCTGTTGCAAATATCTATCAACCTGTGGATTCTGCATCCCATTTGGTCCATAATTGCTTGGTTGTCTTGGTTTTAATGCTACTTTCCTTTTATTCACTTCTAGACTTCTAGCTTAATTTGGTTTATTTGTTTGGTCTTATGTTGATATTTACTTCATAATCATAAAAGAAGATTATCAATGCATATGTAATGTATATCTTTATAAGCCATGCTTCATAATGTTTGATGGATATAATTACATAGTGTGTCGTAGATATAATCTAGTCTAAAAGCAATTGAGCTAAATAGTTACATAATCGTTTTATATATCAATGATTTAATTTAATGTAAAACAAAATTTAACAAAAGATAAAAGTAATGATGTATGTAGTTATTGAAATTTTTCATGATGTATTTGTTTATGTATTATGCATTAGTTTGTTGTACCGCACAAGTGACTAATGCATGAGGGAGTTTTGGCTTATTTGGAATTTTGGATAGCTACATTGACGGTGGAGGAATATGAGGTGAATAAGGTCGATATGGTAGGTGTTAGATATCTTGTATATTTTGTATTTATATATAAAAAAAGTGTAGACTATGTATGTGACACGTATATTATGCCATACCGTTTAATTTTAAACACGATAATTCTTAGTTTATGATATGCTCACCGCCACATATATTTTTGGAGTACTTTATTTCTTTGGAAGTTAGTATTTTCCATGTTTTTATAACATATAAGAGGTTGTTTGTGAATCATCTGAATAATTAAGAAGTCTAAAGATTAAGAGGTAATATCAGAATTATTAACACATCTTATGTCTCTAAAACTTACCCGTTAAGATGTTACCATTAAGACGTGTATTTTTTTAATAAATCAAACACACTCTACCTCTGAACAATTCAGAGTTAGCCTCTTAATAGAAGAATCATTAAGAAACATCAAAACAACCTCTTAGGCTTTAACATATTGTATTTTAGTAAAATGAAACATGACTTGTGATTTTTCACTACATTAAAATTGCTTGCTTAGTAGCATAGAAGTTACATCGTCTTTATTTTTTCATTATTAACTTGCATTAACAACAATCACATATCACTGCGATCAGTGTGTGATATATGTAACTAGGCCACACGTTTTGTCACAATGGTTTCAAGCTTTATCAAGCGTTTTATGCAGGTTAAATTCTTGACTGTTGGTGTTATTGAAGATTTGAGAAACAAGCGTCTAAGATAGAAAATATGTTTTCGACATATATCATTCATCAACAAAGTCTATATGTTTTGTAATAGCTTTTGAAACTACCCCTAATACGTAGGGACTTTTTGAGACAAGATGTCAACCGTCCATACGATTTTGATTTAACATGCTTTAATATATGGCATGTGAGGACGCCTTGCTAACATTTATTGCTCCATGCTCCACCCAAAAACAATTATAAGCATCATTGATCATTTTAGAGCAATAATATGAGAAGGTATGAACCATAATTTGATGAAAAGAGAAAGTAGGTCATGTTTTTATCTACTTCGCTTTAAAAGCCTATAGATGATATCAATGATTATTTTCTATTTGAGTACACAATTAAATTTTCCTTTCCATTGAAATTGTTTAATAGATCATAATCCATCGTTAGGATCTGAAAATAACTCATGGTTCATTTGTAACAGGTAACAGGTTGTATATATTTTCTGGTACAAACCGAAATAACTCGTTGTATAACAGTAGCTCGCAGTGCGTGTTATTTGAACATTGCAAAATTATAAATTTGTAAAACTTGTTAATTAAATTAGTTTAACTGACTAAACCATGAGTTGAGTTGTCCGTTCGAATTTGAAACGTCAACTCAAATTAACTGTGATACTATGATTATGGTAGCACCCACAACTAATATTCACAAATTGTCACTTCAACGTCACAAAATATTACAAACTTTTCTTAAAAACTCTAATTATCTTCCACGGCAACAAACCCTCCATAAACCCCATTATAGAATATTATATTTGTACATGTATAATATATATACGTGTGTATGTGAGAGGGACTCCACAACAATCGTCCGCTTCTTCATACTTGGCTGCAAACTTTGCCATTGACTTGTCATCTCAATGGTAAAGTCCAGTTCCTCCAAAGTTAATTTGGTGCAGAGTCACCTCATCCGGACCTTGGGATGAAGAGCATGTTATGGAAGCTCTAAGCTCTAATAAATAACGAGTCAACGCACTCGGCCATAAGTAACACACACGAATGAGAGTTGTGCTGTCAGCTCAAACTTAGCATTAACTCGCCTAGATTTCAGTTATTTACACACATATAACCAACCATCAATCAAACCAAAACAACATTTATCAAAATATTCAAAACTTAACCATTGGTTTCTCAATCTGTTGTATCATTTGGTTCGATCATTTCGGTTTACATCCTCACCATAGTTATCCACATATGAAGATCAAAAACCATAAATGCTTAATCTCCATTAGCTATCATTGTATTTGTATACAAAAGAAAATATAAATCAAGAACAACACACATCAAAACAAGCCTCAATGTTTAACTTCACACACTACATCATAAATAAATATTTGGAAAAATCTTATTTCCACCCTAAAATTCATATTCAAATCTCATTACTAAATCATAATGAAAGACAAATATAATTTCTTCAAGTGGGACACACTTACATCACTAAAGAGGCAAAGCAGAGCATCAAACCCAAAGCAGCCAATCTGAAACCCTTAATTTCCACTGCATTGCTTCCATCCGCTTCTTGGTCCGCAACCGCACCATCAGGTGAATCCGCTGGAGCGTCCGATGAAGCCGGGGCCGGAGGAGACTTATGCTTCTTCTTCTTCGACGACTTCGGTGAATCCGCCACAGGAGCATCGGCTTCTGGCGCAGGAGCTGGAGCAGGCGAAAGAGCGCCTTTAAAAAGCTCCTCAGGCAACAAAACTTTATTAAGTGTGAAAATAATTAACGGCTGTTGATCAATTAACGTCCCTACGATCTTCGCTGTAACAAGTTTTGTCTTAATCGTTACATCCTGACCGTCGTTCTGCACCGTGAAATCGTACTTGTTCGCACCGTCTGTTGCTAGCGTGTTCATCAAGCCATTGCTCGATTTCAACATTGACATGGATTGGTACACCGGCACACCATGGTACTCTAGCAATGCTTGCTTACCAGCAATTGTTAGGTTTTTGAATTTAGGCGCAAACGCTTTAAACGCGTCGTCAAGAGGACAAAACACGGATAATCCACCATCGATATTGTCCGAAAAGGTCTTTAAGGCAGAAGATGCAAGCAACGCCTCAGCGAAATTCTTGCATCCGTGTGCGGACATAAGTGAAGTAATATTCACAGCTGCAGGCTCAGGCGTTGGAGCCTCCGCTTCAGCAGATGGTAACGTACTGCTAATCTGGATGACTGAGATGTTATAAGCAATTTCTTTCAACGACTTAACAAAAGTCGCATCGGTTTTACCGGAATCTTCACTACCGAAACCGACTTTCCCGCCTTTCAGATCCGTAATGTTGACGAATCCAGACGAGCCTGAAGCAGTACCGGTGGCTTGGAACATTGTGGCTGCTAATGCGGTGCCGTTGGTGATTTGATGAAGCTTCTTGGCGCCAAAGTAGTCAAGGAGGACGTGTAGGGATAACACGTTTTTCATTGCGTACACCGACAGGTGTTTGCTCAACAGATCTGCCATTCCGGCATTGTCCACCGCGCAAACGGTGATGGTTTGGCGGTTATTGATTTCGTCTGCGAGGTGTGTGATGGTTAGGTAGTGGTTGAAGGTTGAGAAGTCCGGGAAGTCGTTGAGGATTTTGGTGATGTTGTGTGCCTCCACGGTGGATGCCGGTAGGAATGCGACTAGTAATGAGAGTAGCACCGCCGTGACCGCCGCCATGGAACAGAGCTGCATTGGGATTTCTGATGGAAGAGAGAGAGGGAGTGTAAGAGCAAAGCAAAAGCAGAAGCTATAGAAGAAGATATGTAGGTTGGTTAATATAATGGGCTTTAAGTTGGTTGTTAATTACAGTAAGGCCACATTAGTGTTCACAGCTGGTCCAGAGCATCAACGGGTTTCTTTTACGTGTCTTTTATTTATTCAGAAAATGTTACACTTTTGTCACTTGTGATTTCAAAACTATTCAAAACTTGCTAATAAGAGTTTTAAGGGAAAATATCTTCTAATTTACAACATTACCATAAATCTTTTTTGATGCAGCTGTATTCATAAACCGTTCAATTATAGATGTTAATGAGACAGGTATTTATTATTCTCGTCTTATACATGATTGTAATATCGTATTTATTCTCGATTGTAAAATTATGTCACATAACTAACATAACACTTGACAACTATAAAATCTTATTCTCGTCTTTTCAAATACACTTCTTACTAATTTAATTCTTAATAGTTTTCTTTCTCAATAAAATTATAAATAAAAAATTAAGTATTAGTTAGTAAATTATTCAAATATCATTGGAATAAAGAAAATAAAGTGTTTATAGGGATGGTAAGGATGATCACGTATTCATGTTTCGGGTAATTAGATAGGGAATCACAAATGCCTTGCATGTCTGATACTCACAGTTTTTTTTAAATGAACTCATGCGCATATGAATACTCGTCCCTTACACGTTTTGAAATGTTTCTAGTTTCGATGACGCATATCAGTTTCGAGTTGTTCGTCATCCATAGTTGAAACCAACTATATTATTTAAACCACTGAGATCCAAATGGTTCAGTTTAAGGTTCGATTATGATGGTTCGATAGTGTTGTGTGGTATCATAGCATGCATCGATCTTTTGGGTTGTCATCTTTCGCGACCATGGTTAAAAATTCAATTCAATTTATTTTTATTATTATTATTGTTTTAGTTTTTTGCAAAAACCGGTCTAACTAAACTGTTAACACTTGCTTGTATAGAGAATGAAAATACTTGTGTTATATATAGAAACACAGTTATTGTCTCAATTTTGTAATTAGTTGTTCATATTTTCTGGTTTATATAAATAATTTAGTTCAATAAGTTTATACAATTTCAAAAGAAGAGTATGATAAAGGTCTAGGGGTGATTTTATAGTTGTGAGAAAGATATGGGCAAAATAAAGAAATAGGGGTGACAGCTGTATATCCAATGGCATGTGTCCACGTAGGTAAACGAGGTAATACGTTTGAACCAGATGCTTCCACCGACAAATAATTAGCAAATAAAATTCCAACATGAGCCATGAATATAATTTATAAGTCCCCCCATACAAATTAGTCACTATTATAAAGTTTCGTTATTAAAAGCTAACACCTTTTTATTGCTATTATATATTTGTATAGTTAATAATTAAACGCTTTTCGCTCTACAGTATAATAAAACTCCAATAACAGCATAAATTGGTATATATATTGTAACAGTTGAGACACAAGATGGTTGTATACTTATATAACCGGATAACAGCAAACAACGGCCACATACACTTTCTACATGTATACATGCCATCCACTACACACATATGTAGATGGTTTATGCATTGTTCTAGACTTCTAGTAGGGCTTTTCATCAACCAAAAACTATTAACCCAAATCCTCTTTTAATAGTTGATTCGTGTAATATAATGTATGCATATGTACATGTGCTATGTACGACCACATCATTTATCACATGTTTGTCCAAAATATTTGTGAAAGTAGTGTTATATTTGTATGCGGATAAATGCATATTAATCTATCAATCAATCAATCAAGCCCTGTATGTTCCACCGTATAGCACGCTATCGGTAGGGTCAGGGGAGGGTGGGATGTAGGCAAGTCTTTCCTCTATCCGTGAGAATAGAGAGGCTGCTTCCAGAGAGACCCACGGCTC